>NC_051177.1:67395404-67425248 GCF_013339695.2 Rhipicephalus sanguineus | reverse complement strand
AAGCTCCTTTAATAGCGAAGCAGTTGTAGGTCGCCGTAGTTTGTCGGTGTCACCAGAAACTTCTCAAGTGGATGTACGCCACAGGAATCGGGCAACCCCACTAACTCTCTATAGCAGGTGCGAGTGTCAAACGAACGCGTCAAAGGGAGAGAGAAAGAGATAAAAAGCGATAGAAAGAAAGAGAAAGAGAAAAGTCGTTAAATAAAGAGAAAAAGACATAAACATAGAGAGACAGGGAAAAAAAAGATGGTTGATCGCTCCGTCATAGGAATCGGAATAACACGAAGTAAAGCGTGCCTCAGAAGTAACTGAATGTTTACTGTACATCGATGAAGAGAGTGTTTGTACAATGTATATTGATGTCTGGCAGCTATAACACCGTTTAACGTGGATACACCACTTTGCTGATTGGTGGTTCATCTCCATCCGACGACTAACGTCCATGTTAAATGATTAAACAAACCCTTGTGTAGCTGTAGTAGTGAACGGTGAAAGCGTAATCAGAGAACGAGGTGTGATCAAGGAGGTATTAAAAAATTTTTAAAACCTCCTTGGGTGTGATAGACAGAAGAGCGTCGCATATTGGACGCAGAACTTGGTCGCCATCCCGCGGCATGTTAAAATGTGATTGAACACCACGGCCGGACTAGAGGAAACGCAAAGCGCGTCGTACCGCCTCGGTAGCCCGCCGCGATTTTTCTCGGGGCGAGCGCGTGAGCGGGGAACGCGGTGTTACAGCCAGGTGAGGCAGGCGCGCGTCGCAGAGCTATTTTGGTTTTTGGATTTAGTGATGCATATGAGCGAGGCGACGCTTTTTTACGATTGCTTGGGCTAAGATCGCGCACCTCGCAGTGGAGTTCAGGCACTGACAAAATACGCTTCTATTGAAAACGCGCCGACTGGGACGGACGGGTAACGCGTTGCAGGTGCTAATTGCGGAGGCCGCAGTAATGACGAAATACTTTATTTTACTGCTCCCAAGAGAACACAACCCACCGACCAGGAGAGTGGTAGATATAAAAGGCGTGTTTGTAAAGGCGATAGTCTGTGAACGTGGCGCAGTGGATAGCGTGCCCGGCATCTGGGTTCGGTGCCCGTTGACGGAACTTTTTTTCTTTGCCATCTGATCACGTAAGTTTTTTCTACGTCATTTCCGTGACGGAAAAAACTTCTGGTTAACCTCCCAGCCTTTCACTTAACATTTCTCTCTCTCTGTCTCTCGTTACTGTAACGCGCAGCCGCTTTCATTGTTTAATTTGAAATTGTCTGATGTATCAAAATTCCTGGCTATCGTTAGATGCTGGCTTCTTCCGGGTTAGATGTAACATTGCTTAAAAAAAAACAGATGTATCCTCGACGCACCTGTGCATGCCTGTTTTCGCAGTGTGTGCTCATACGCGGAATGTTCAAAATAACAATGCCATCGCACCTCCAGTACACAAAAGAACTGAGCTCAGCAATGCGTGTATGTTGCATTCGAGCGACAGCATAGAAATAAGACGCTTTGTACGAATTCAAGGGGCAAAGACAAAAACATTGCAAACCAGAACGATGTAATACTATAGGCTTCGATCCAGTGCTCCCGCGGGAGTGCATAGGCGAGCGAAAACAGCCAGAACTGCAAACATTGCTCGCGAATAGGGAGAGCGCCAGGAGACGCAATTCGGAACAAATACAGGCACGGATAACTGACGTATCAGCAAAATTTCTCACGCATCGACTTTCGTAGCGGGTTGTTATTGTTGGGCAATAATCATGAAAGAGATGGAAGGGGGGGGGGGCTAGGAATAAATAAACAGACAACAACTGCTACAATGTGAGAACATGGAATTCGCTCGGCATGACACAGCGCTTGTACACCTGACAGTGACAAGTGATAGTGATAATGTTTCGCGTTTTACGTCAGAAAAACATATTATGATTATGAGAGGCGCCGTAGTGGGGGGTGCTGTGGAATTTTGACCAGTTGTGGTTGTTTAACGCGCACCTAAATATCAGTAGCCGGCCTAAATCATTTTGCTTCCACTGAAAGCGGCCGCTACGGCCTGGATTCTATAGCACGACCTTGGGATCAGTAGTCGAGCACCAAAACCACTAGAAAGCCGCGGTGGGTTGACAGTGACAAGTGGCGAGAATTCGGTTTGTGGCAATGTAAAAAAGAAGGGCGTTCAAAAACATGTCACATTCCTAGGAAGCGGAATCCTCTATTTTAATTCTTTAAAATGAAAAGTGCGGAAATAAAAAACATACCTGCTTGACTTTTTGTACATCAGAAAGCGTTTAATGTGCAGAAAATTTGTGAACATATTTGAACTAACAAAAGAAAATGTTACCACGTTACTGGGTTTTTTTCTAAGGAGACTGTAGGGTTGAGCGTTTTGGTACAATAGAGGATTTTAGTCTGTCCGGCACACCGCTATACGCAAAATGCTTTGCACCAGAATACTGGGTGTGAACTCCGCATACGCACGCCCGGTAAACATGGCCGCGCCGCCGAAAGCGATTACCGTCCACCTCGAATCTATCAAGTGGCCGTCGCGCGCTCTGTCGCTCGTTATCTCCAAACTGATGATTTTATTTGCTTTAGGTTCACGTCCTTAAGCTTCGACAGCCAGCTATTCGTGTCGATTCGGCACCGTTTTTGAGAGCCATACTCAAATAATCAATGATGTAGGCTTAGCGAGTGACAACCCGGAATCGCGGAGGTCATACATTATGTGTTTGTTAGTTGTTTTTATCCTCCATAGCTGGCGCAACTTGACGTGGCGGCAGCTACGGCACACGCTATCCGATAATGTGCTACGCCTTCGCTTTACCGAAATACCGGACAGACTAGAATCCTCCAATCTAATTGGGCGTTTTGGTACAACGACAAGAGGTGACAGAAGAGAGGACAGAGAGCGCTGAAAGTGCCCTCTCTTCTGTCCCCTCATGATCACGCATGAATTTTTCTCTGCCTGAAGAGGCGTTCCTATTTTTTTTTGTTTTTTGCAGTAATCTATATTTTTGCCCCTTCGTAACCTTATCCTTTTTTAGATACTTTGGAACACAAAAAACTAACTTTCTTTTCTTTACCGTTTTTTTTTGTTTTTTTTTCTGATCTTGTGCTTTTCTTGCTGATTTATATGGTCGAAGTCAACAAACCAACTGCATCACCTACTTCTTCGCCTGTGGCAATGTATGTAGAGTGAGTAAGAAATAACAATAGGAAACCATTGCCTTCTGGGCCCTCGGGTAAGCATTTCCACCGGAACATAACTGTAGGTCCGGCTGGGCAATCCGGAGAATACCGTTGATGGCGAGCAAAGCCTGTCTTCCTTCGAGCCAACGGCCGAATGAATTTGGTTAGGGCCTCCCTATCATCGCTCCTTTTCATGACTTGTTTGTTCTCATCCCGGAAGAAATTGAGTAGTCGGCCAAGCAATGTTTAGCTGGCTGCAGTGAAGAAAAACCAAAAGTATGTCAGGGAAAAAGCGCACAAGAGAATAAAAATGACAGCGAGTTGTGAAGACACCGAAGTTGTGAAGACACAAAGACACCTTGTCGTTTGCGCTGACAAGGACTGTTAATCAAGTCCTTCACTTAAGATTACTGTTTTCTTGCATCAGAAGGTTACTGACGAGGGTTTATAAAAATTTAATACCTACTGCTTTCTTTAGTTTACATGAATATACGCCAGGCTACATCAGGAGTATTGTGGCGCAACTTTTTTTTTTTTTACAATGAGAAAAATGCTAATAAAAGGGTATATTTGTTCTTTATTCATGCAAGGTAGCTCTTGTTTAAAGTTCTGTTTCCATGCACTTACGGTCCCCCAATACATCGTTTTTAAATAACCAGACTTGTTGTCTAGATTCGTGTGAAACGAAACATTGTGAAAATTCAGTAGACAAGTTTCTCTTCATACCTGTAAAAAAGCACCGTCTCATGTACCTGCCTCGACAAGGGTGTGTATCAGTATATCATTATATATTTATTTATTATTAATGCGTCCCTAATTACATTACACGCACATACCTGCAATATTAGGCAGTTTCATATGTCTAATAATACCACCAGTCAGTTACGGTGCCGGCTGCCGGTAATGTCCGCGTCTATACATACAGCTCTGTTCGCTTCAGCTCCCGAGCGTCGAGCCGGCCACGTTCCAATTTGTCCGCTCTCACTTTGCAGGAAAGAAAAACCTTGGCTGCTTGTATTTCTTTATTTACTGTCCACACAAATGACTTTGTCAGAGGCGTCAGGCTCGACAAATGCTTGAATGCTCAGGCACGTACATATCAACTCGACATGCGCGACGTCGCACCCGGAAATAAGACAATTCACCGTACGCTACACGATCCGATGCGCCCTGAAAGCTCTCTTCCCTACGAGGATGAGCGCTGCCGCGCTATTCGCTTGCCCAGTGGTGGCGGCAACGTCAATGGCAGCAGGGGTCTGCGCAATGCAGCCCGAAACGGTTCAGTGCTAATGACAGAGTATACAGGCTCATGCCATTATCAAGTCGGGAACACATACTCCGTATACCTTGTTCCACGGGGTGTACACCTATGCCTACAGAGTAGGGTAAGCAGTGTTTTGCGCTTCGGTGGGTGGATTTTTGTTGACGAAAACGAACAGAGGCTTTCCACTGTATTGGACTACTTGCGTACCTCTTAAAGAATGTACATTTTATTCGACTTCTCGCTAGTAATGTCAATCTTCAAAGGCTCGTTGATAGAAAGCACACCTCCACTCGCGGTTTAAAGGGACACTAAAGGCAAATAACATTTTATGTCAGAGTGAAAGCTCAATGTATGAGAACTTCAAAAACGGCAATATTATCAACAGCAGTGCCCTACTTACCGAGAAATTAAGCTAAATGTATCACAAGGTGAGCACCACGAGTGGGACATTTTCGAAGTGATCCCTATGACGTATGAGAGTCTGCCTACAATAAATCACTAGTAATCGAAATAGCATCAATAAAAAAAAACAGCCTTCCGTGCATCAAAAGACGTAATAAAATGCTGTTTGTTCGTTTCCGTTAGATTCTTGGAAAAAAGAACCTCTGTGGCGTTTCCATGGGGAACGGCGCGCGTGGTTCAAAGGTTCCGTTTTCGCCGAACTGCGCTTCGCCCGGCGCCCTGCTTTGCTCACGCGGTCGCGTTTCAGTGGTACTTTCGGGATCGCGTTCTGCCGCGTGTGTTTTGCACGCTCGTGAAAGTCGCTCTGACAGAAAGTTCGACAAAATGCCGCATGCATGTGATGTTGCCGGATGCCCGAATGGTGCACAACGCCAGTGCTGCAGCAAGAAAACCGATGTGGCTTTTCACTGGGTGCCGCGGAATGAACCCTTACGCTCGAAGTGGCTTAGTGTCATGCCATTGTCAAGTTCTCCGTCCACATTCATTGCGGCGATTGCGGCAACCTTCGATGGCTTCGATGGCCGTTGTTGCTGCTGTGGGTCCCATTACTTTCGCTCTGCTGCTACTAGTGCCGGTGGCCGCGCAGTAAAGGCGGGCAACGTTGGGCACGGCAACAGTGACGTATGAAAGTCTGATTTCAGGCGGGTGATTTGAAGTGCGCTAACGCGATGCGGACCACTAAAACGTGATTTTATTTCAAAATGAGCACTTCCTTGGCATAAAAGTAGCACTACGAGGTTTCTGGACCGCTATTTCAACAATCAACAACGGCTTCATATTTGCCTTTAGTGTCCCTTTAAGTAGACAAAGGAAAACGCAGCTGCCTAGATAGGCCCTGAGGGAACTCATGTAATACTTGCATATTAAAATCTTTACAAATTTACTGCGCCCTTGATAAATATTGCTCTCAGTATATGTGCTTGAAAAAGAAATTCTCCACAGTGTTGAGGATTTCACTACTCCTTTTGATTTTCAAGAGCTTTTTTTGTAATTCACAAGATATTTTTCATCGTCTTTTTTTATCGTAGTATAAAAGACACTGTGCATCAGATATGGCCCGGTAACTATTTAAAAAATTTATGAGATATTTCCGAAGAAATGTGCGTGCCTTTCCTAAAGTCTCAATATACCGTAGCTCTTGCACAATACCAAGGCAAGAAAACAGGAGGGATAGGGAAGGCAGGGATGCTAACCAGTTTAGGACAGCCGGTAGGCTACTCTACAAAAGGGAAAGGGGTAAGAAATATTGAAAGAAGAGTAACGAAAGAGAGAGAGAAAGTGGTAGCACACACACAAAGTCACAGTCCGGCAGTCTTGTGCAGTATGTGGGGTCATTATCAATCTGTTGCCCCTAGAAATTTTAGCAATGCCGTCGTTGCTTTAATTTTCGTTGACTACTCGGGATGAAATTCGAGGATAGTCACCAGCGACATCGGTCAGTGGTCAAGAGGATCGAGATCAATCGCGAGTGATCGTCTCTGCGCCGTGTAGCGACTGCAGTCGCAGATGTGCTGCAAGTGTCCTCGTTACCATAGACGTCGCACAGAGCGTTGTCAGCCACCGCTACACGAAACCAAAGGACTTTGTGAAAGCCACTCAGTGGCCTCTCATCGGCCAATCTCACATAACGTAATTAGCATAAACCTTCGTGGACCTCCCTAAGTCTCGAGTTATTCTAGTCGCTAAGTGATGATCAATAAACATTCTGAAATGTTCCAATTTTTCTGAAACATTTCAACCATAGAGGGCACCTAGCCAACAAAAATGAATCTATGCAGGTTTGCCTAGACAATTGGCTAATCTGCCGAACGATGCTCCTCTAGCCCCGCTCAAGACGCATCAGTCACGGTAATGGTAATTGATCAGTACATTTACGGATTACCTAAACATAGCATGAGAATTTGCCGCAATGTGAGTGATCACAACACTCATGTCTCAATTTACGTATTATTACGCTTTCTCTACAAATTACTAAGGCAGCGTAAATTACGCTCGCACCACTGAAGTACATTCATCAAACTTAATCATCTCGCGGTAAAGAAGTTTGCGAAACAGGCATCTGTTTAGTGTGACGTGGATGTACTTCATTGCGCGCAAGTGCAATGAAAGCACTTGCTGTACCTCTCTTCGTGGCAAATTAGTTTCTACACCACGGTCAGCGCACGCGCTCCATAACCTGATTTCAGTTCAGGCTAAAGAGACCCGCCATAGGTCAGCCCCGAGGCAGTGTTTGCAGGATCATTACAGGCAACAACGTACTTGCTTTCTCATCGGTGATTCGAAGAAAATTAGTTTAGGAGTACGCCACGCGTGTCCCTGGCAGAAAGCTGCAAACTAGAAAAGTAAAACAACGAGAAAAATAGCCAGCCCACTCTCGGCTTTTCCGTTTGAGAGCTCGGCCTGGAAAGCTATTGAAGAAGTTCGCTCGAACTGCGTCAAGCCCTTGAGACGCAAACGAAAGCAAATGATACAAGGAATCATTTTCGTGGTGAAGCTTTCCGCGCTTTAGAAAGAGTTTCTTCTCAAACTTTTGATATTATGCATCTTTATCATTCCCCCTCGAAATAAGAAAACAGAGTATGCGGACAAAAATTAAAAAGAAGATGTTGTGCATCTCGCTCGGCGAACTCCCTTTTGTTTGTACGCTGCACCCTTGCTGCTTTGAAAATGACGCAAAGATTTGATTCGAGCGAGTAACTGAAGTTACCTTAAATTTTGTTCTTAGCGGTGTCATTGAAACAAGTTTTCAAGTAAACAACATGAGTCCGTATCCTTACAAAGCTAATCATACTGACGACAAACTAACTCCTAATCTCCGAGTCCTGCGTGACCTTTTGTATTTTGCTTATGCGTAGAGAGACTTAAAAAAAGGGAAGGAGCAAATGAAATGGACGCGTTGTTTGCGTTTTTTGTTCTGTTAGCGTGATGGCGTTTTAATCACTATCAGTCCAATTTTCAAACCTGAATTCGTCTTTAAGACATCATAAACACTTTCAATACAAAAGGCAAAATAACAAGCAGCTGATACTGTTAAATGCTAACGTATTAAGGTCACGTCGCACACGCGTGTAGCACGCAAGTCACACACTCACTCGCCTATTCGACAAGATAACCCCCTCGTCAGTTGATATACTTCGTGCCGTGCGCAGGCCATTAACTGAGGGCACGTGCGCTAATTACAAAGCAAACGACCATGGCTGCCCTCAACTATCTTCGGGGAAGTTCACTTCACACACATGGCTGCCCAATATCGATCATTGCAATTGACCCACCAGTGAACTAGACTACGATGGTTAGATCGGAAGGCCTACCTCAACGACCGTGTACTTGCGAGTGCAGCCGCTTCTTATTCTGGGAGCTTTCCGAGCACAACCATGTCGCCCGCACGTGGCGCACTAGGGCAGCTCGATAAAATCAGGAATCAACTCCGACGTCGATCCCTCGAACACGGGCCTCTTGTCATTAGAAAGCAACTTATGGCATTTTGCTGCTCTATATGTTCGGGGGAGGGGGGGGGGGGGGGGAATATCAAACGCTAAATACGCTCCTCGTGGGAAGCATCATAGGGATAGCCTTTTCTTATTTTCATATGATAATTAAACGTCCTTACTCTCATTTTGCTTTGATTTCTGTTACTTGTGAGGGTACACCTACCCTCGATCCAACTTGTAAAGCCTTTATACGTGAGGCTTGTTAAGTTATAAACATCAAAAAAGAACTATGTTATTTCACTGTATTTTTGTTTCCTCGTTTACGATATTCCTTCCGGGTTCCGAACTTAACGCACGTTACTCAGTGTCGAGCAGCTCTGTAAACAGCATCGCCTGTGGTCGTTGAAGCAGCCGTAAGGATGTACTCGCAAGGCGCGGACTCGGGCGTGCGAAACATTATGGCTACTACAGGCTCGTTGACCTTTTCTTATAGCAGTCTTGTATGACCCACTTAATATCAGTACAAGCCTTACCGTCATATGAATGTAGCAGGCGCTTATAGAGGGCGACGACACTATACGTGTGCATGGAACCTCTCGCTTACTCTATACTATAGTTAACTGTCCGAATGCATAAGCCATTGCGATCATCAATAACAAGCGGTGCTCCAGATCATTTGATTGAGATTTACGGTCTCGTAAAATACACCAATCGTAAAAAGGAGAAGTTTATTTGGCAAACGTGGCCAGCCCCGGCTTTTTTTTTACTGGCCACATGGGGGCTAAAACCCCTCTTCCTTTTGCCCTCACTTTGCTATAATTGTTCCCGAGACCAGCTGAGGGAGAGGGCCACGACCTCGCTAGTGCAAGCATGTCATGGGAAGAGAATGAAGTCATATCGTGAGAGGGTGCAAAGTGCCTGACTGGCCCTTGGCGGCGTGGTGTGCTTACGATGAAGTTCTGAGGGCCGGCCGTGTTACGAAAAATTAAGAGTGATGGCCACATGCGGACGAAACCAGGACCCTAAATGAATGCTTTTCCCGAACCAAATATTGACCACAAACAGTTTCTACACACCCACCCTTTTTTTAACTACCTTGAGCAGATTGAGGAACGCAATCTTGAGCTATCTTGAGGAACGTGGCTCCGGTGGTGGTATCACTAAAAAGATGCAATGTCTTATTTCCGTATTTAACTTACCACTTTCTCCCTAAGAATTAGCGTGAAGTTTAAGGATAGACATCTTTGTTTGCTGGCAAAAAGTGTGCGTGCGTCTATGACCTGAATTTTTTTTTCTAATTTGGCTAACATTTCTTGCACCCTGTACGCTTTTTCTTCCATTGTATAGATACATATAGGGATATAAATACGTGTGTTTCTTTATTCTTCTTCAGTACTCCCCAATGCGCGTTTATTATTTTGTGTAATAATACACAACAGCAACATTCATCTCAAGCTAAACTAAATGGTAAGCCAACCACAGCTGCATGTTTAATCAGGCAAAATAAGAACGAAAATGAGAGCACTGAGTGAAATACTAAACCAAATGATCAGGCATGAATTTCTCTCTGCCTGAAGAGACTTCCCTTTTTTTGCAGTAATCAATATTTTTGCCCCTTCGTAAGCTTATCCTTATTTACAAAGAATTTCGAACACAAAAAAACTAACTTTCCTTTCTTTAGCGTTTTTTCCTGTTTTTTTTCTGATCTTGTGCTTTTCTTGCTGATATATATGGTCGAATTCAACAAACCAACTGCATCACCTACTTCTTCGCCTGTGGCAATGTATGTAGAGTGAGTAAGAAATAACAATAGGAAACCATTGCCTTCTGGGCCCTCGGGTAAGCATTTCCACCGGAACATAACTGTAGGTCCGGCTGGGCAATCCGGAGAATACCCTTGATGGCGAGTAAAGCCTGTTTTCCTTCGAGCCAACGCCGAATGAATTTGGTTAGGGCCTCCCTATCATCGCTCCTTTTCATGACTTGTTTGTTCTCATCCCGGAAGAAATTGAGTAGTCGGCCAAGCAGAACCGCGTTATCATGTTACCCATCAACGTAGGCAATGTTTAGCTTGCTGCAGTGAAGAAAAGCCAAAGGTGCGTCAGGGAAAACGCGCACAAGAGAATAAAAATAACAGCGATCGAGTTGTAAAAAGACCGATAAGCAAGATTACTGTCGCATCAGATTTCTCCCCGGGTTGGTGGCATTCTTTTCATGCAGTTGGTGTAGAGTTGAGTTCTGAAAGGGAACGCCCTTGGTGCTATGGCTACAGTATTGCACGCGTTCTAGGTAAACATCTTATTCGCCAAATGTGGTTTTTGTATCACTCTGATAATGGGATGGTGCAGCATTTTTCATGGGAGCTACATAAACAAAGCGGTAATGGAAGTTGTAACCCTATTGAAAAAACCTATATGGTTTCATACAGGATCCGTATGGTTTTATACAGGACTTACAGGACTAAATATAGGAATTGTATAGGACCGTGTGGGGGTATATAGGATCCAAACAGGATCCAAATGGGATCTAAACAGGACCCATATGGCGGTATATAGGACGCAAGTAGGACCTACAGAGGACCCATATGGCGGTATATAGGACTCGAATAGGACCTCCAGAGGACCCATATGGCGGTTATAGGATACAAATAGGGCCTCCCAGGACCTATATGGCGGCATATAGGATCAACACAGGAGTTGTTGTCTTTCATCCGCTCTTATTCAAACCTCTCACAATCTCTTCCTGATCAATAGTTCGCCTTTCTATCTTTATAAGTGGCAGGACAGCACTTAATTCTCAATGTTATCTTTCAAATTCCCTTTCATCTCAATTTAGCTCTCGAACCAGCTGGCTTTTTTTCTACCTTGACAAGTGGCAGTGCTGCACATAATTATCCGCTTTCATCTACACCTCTTACAACATCTTTTTGCACGTGCACCCCTTACAAAAATGCACTTTGCGTGTCAATTGACCCCGAACCGAAGCCTTTTTGACTCAATAGCTGGTCAATTAAACGGCAGCTTCTAATGAGTGCCCTCAATAAACATTGAATTGACATTGGGTTTGAAATATTCAGTTGACTCTCACTCATTTTATTTTTAATTGACATACATTAAGAAAGTTTTAATTGACCCACGGTCACTACACATTTAATTGACCTAGTATTGAGCGCTCTGAATGAGGGATGTTGACACCTACATTAGCTTCTGGGATAGAATTCACAAAAATTATTGTGTGTGTGTGTGTGTGTGTGTGTGTGTGTGTGTGTGTGTGTGTGTGTGTGTGTGTGTGTGTGTGTGTGTGTGTGTGTGTGTGTGTGTGTGTGTGTGTGTGTGTGTGTGTGTGTGTGTGTGTGTGTGTGTGTGTGTGTGTGTGTGTGTGTGTGTGTGTGTGTGTGTGTGTGTGTGGTGCGCGCGTGTGTGTCATATGGCCAGCACCACTATTGGCTGCAGTTTTCTCTTACGCATATTTTTCCATTTTTCTGTAAGACACGTTCGTTAATAAGGGTCCTGAATTAGGCATAAACCAAACTTGAGGATACAGTTACAGCACTCAGTGGAGCAGCATTGTATTACATAAAACTGCATGCAAGCATATGCTTTTAGGCACTCACTGTGCGGCGCACGTGTTTCTGAACTGTGTTGACGGATCGTGTCGCGGTCAAGTGCGACACGTGCATTTGCTTCAATGATGCGCTAAAATTCCGCCTTCCAAAATTAGCAAAAATACCCTTGATTCAATGTTTATCGGAATGTGTATTCAATGCTTTGACAGGCAGTGTCTTTATTATTATTATTTTATTACTATTTATTCATGAGAAGTACGATAAAAATGGGGATAAAACACGTCGTGGTAGCCGGCCTACTCGAAAAGAATGCGGATTCGACGAACGCGTCTTTCAACGGTCATGCATTTTTAAGCTGCTCTCGCCCGTGGGGGGAAAAGGCGCGCCCTATTGTTCCGAAACTCGCCTGTCTGGTAAGTCGCGGGCGGTAGTCTTTGCACGTGGCGAGACCATGAGGGGGGAAGGATTCTGAGAACGCATGTCGCAAACTTTCGCTGCACAGGTGCAAGGAGGCCCGTCTACTGTTGCGATCAAGAAAATAACGCGAGAAAAGATCAATTTGTATTTTATAGGGTGCTAATATTGCGCCATGAAAACTTGATAGTTCACAAATAAGCTTCGCAGAATTTATTGGCAGTTACACCAGTGTAAATTTCTGACGGTCACTTTAGTTCTTGTTGTGTATCCCTCCGCGCCGCACTTTCTTCTTCATAATTGCTCACCAGCGTCACGAGTGCGGATCGTGTTCGTCACTTGCGATCTCTCTTGCTCTGATTTCGTGGACATCGAGTACCGCGATGTGCACAGGCTATCAGCGAAAGAGTGAAGAACATACTTCGCTCATGTGCTGCAATTGTGGCCGTACATGGAAGTTTGTTTCGGCGGAACGGTTGTTCACCAGACCCAGCATCGCAACTTTCCTGCGGAAAAATGGACACCTCAGCCTACATGCAAGACTCCATCGCAGCTTCCCTTCTGCAAAGCTGCAGAGACAGATACCGTCACCATGATGTGCCATCAACATTTTCTGTATTTGCTGGATCTCCAAACCACGCGCCTCTGTTGATTATCTTTGAAGGTAAGTTTATCATTTTCACTGCCTTCGTACGTTCTACTCGAAAGTCATGAAAACTGAAAAAAAGTATTGTGCGTTGGATGTTGTATCAGTATGCAATTACGTAACTATTGTGGTTTACATTATTAAACCGTCCTCTTCGAGCTATTTTATTTTTTATGACAAGATTTTCTCTCTTTTTTTTGTATTTCTTACAGGCAGGCCTTGCCCTGGTTATTCGGAAAGAGGCGCTACGCCAATTAATGATGGCATTGGTCCCTATTGAAGTTTTCGTAAAAATTAATATAGATGTTAACAGATCTGTGTTTTCCATTTTGATTTGAACACTTTACAGAACACCGAAGGTCCGCTGCAGCTTACACAATGAAGAAATCACAGCATCTGCATCACTGTGCATGTGCGTGTATGGTGCCATTCATGTGAATAGTGTGCCCGTGTACTAATTTGCGACTTCTCTCCCAGTTTTACCTTGTTCGTTTTTAGCATACATGTGAACTTATGAGTGCTTAAAATTCCTTCACATTCCTGCTCATTATTCCACAGATGCCTTCAACAAGTATGTGGCCGAGAAGCCCAACGAAGTGCCGGGAGCTGAACGTTTGAAAAAGATGAACCGTTTTATTGCGGAGATGCTTAAAGATTTAAATAAATAATCACTTACCAAGTATTCTTGCCTGATCGTTTTTCTTCAAGTATATATATAAGTGCAACAGTGAATTCTTACATTCCTATAATTAGACTGCTGCGAGATATCATTACAGCTTGAATTGCTGTATATATTTGATTTTATTACACGCTTCATAAACTGGCATGTCTTTATCAATATGTTCCTTTGCTGCACGTCATTTGTGACCCAAATCGCTGATTCGGCCCATATTACCCATATCACCTGTAACACCCATATAATCAACCTACCTGTATCACCTATACGACCTATATCACCTATACAACCTATATCCCCTATAAACCTGTATCACCTATAAACCTGTATCACCTATAAAGCCGTATCCCCTATACGACCTGTATCCAATAACATCATATGTATGGGTCCTTTATATATAGGAATTTTCAGTAGGGAAGTAAGTGGAAAGCAGAATACACCAGGAAACATCTCTGTTTTTCTAACAGACTCTCTCTCTGGAAGACAGAAACGGAACAACCACATCATAGGTTAAAAACAGGCAGAAAACGGAAGGTGCTCAATTACACTTGTAATGTCGGGTTGGCGGGGAAGTGTTGATGAATTACTGGTCGCGTGCCTGCATTTTAGGTGGCAGGTGCAATCTCAACGTGGTAATTACATAGGGGCGAGGTGCGCACACATATGTGCTCTTAGGTGTACGTGCACACTAAAGAAGCTAACGTTGTTAAAAGTGAGCTCTTTTTAATATGAGCTCTTGCCGAGATTGTCACGTCAGCCGAGATTGTCACGTCAGCTTTTCTACTCTCGTGCAACAGTTCTGAAAGGAGGTGATTCTTCTCTCTGTTGAAAATGTCTATACATAGCTGATTCGCCATCCTTCAAGACTCGGATGTGGAGAGGTGAAAATGTACTATTTTAGCCTGAAAAGAACTATTGTTAAAATCAGTGTCTATTTTCGGAAACAAGACAGAGTAACAGAGAGTTAGCTAGTTGGGCTTGAGTCAGCTAGAGTTGAGCTAGAGTCACCACACCACAAACGCCGGCGTCTGTGGTGTCTTTAACACCCAGCCGTTTAACAAAAGACGACATCTGAACTATGGTAGTCGAGGAAACGTCTGAAAGAGGAATAATAACGTAATAAATATTGCCACCACATGGCACATTGCTTAATAAACTAGCCTTTGTAGACAAATCGAACCCTGAAAGAAAGCGAAAAAATAAAAAAAAAAACAGGCGTAAAAATGACCAGCGTTCAAGGGCTCACACGAAACATTGCTCTTACTGTAGAGGTAATTTAAGTTTTCATCAAAAACAAATTCACCCATCATTGTTATTGAAGATGCGGAAGAAACTGCGATGTAATCACATACCCATATACGCCGAGCGTCACGGCAATCGCTGGCTTTGTGTAGCCTGTCGTGCAAGATTTCTCGAGAACTTGGGAGGCCATACACATAATCACATTCAGTAAAAAACGTGCTATGTAACGCTAGGCGGATATTTCTATAGGAAGCCTACACGTTTCTCAAGTTTCTCAAAGGGGGCGTGCCGTGTAGAGCACTGTTCTTGATATGTTGGCACATTGTCTTACTTTTGTTTGTTTTTTATCTGCAGAGGCAGTGATTCTTAAGAAAGCGATTTGTGATGATGTCTGCATCTATTATCATACGCAGGGAGGAGAAGGTGCTCAGCAGATGTTCGTAGTTCCGTATGTCGGTTGAGTTCTTCTTTCGTTTTGCAAGGTCTGCTTCCATCCGTTCCTTTACAATATTCTCCTTCTTCTCTTTTTACAGAATCTCGCGAAGTGCACTATCTATGTACTATTGCAAAGCGCCTCGCCTCGCGGGGGTACCTATTCTTAGCCAAGCACGCTCTCTCCGAGAGACGAGCAAACGCATTCATCTTTGCACAAGACACATTTCTTTTGCTGCCTTCCCTGTACACCATCGTACCATGAAATCCTTGAAGCGGCTCCTCTTCATTGCCGGAATATGTTGTGGGCCTCAGGAAGAGCGAAAGTATTTCTTAGTCATATTTGCATAAAAATAATGAACATTAAGTACGTCAACTCAATAGATAAAGATGTACAAAAGTGGCAAGCATTGGGAAGTTAGAAGATATGCGGCGAGGAAGAGGACTTCCTCAGAGTGAAGCAGACACGAAAATGAGACGTTCGCTTTAAGTATTTTACCATTTCGACGGTGCTTTCTACATATATGTTTTCAGTTGTACCATACCGACGCTTTTCACACCGCTGCTGCTATGAAAAGTGAAGCACGCAGCTAGCGCGCTTCTGCACAACGAATCCTGCCTGTTGATAATTTCTCGGTGTTTATTTCGTGTATTCAGTTGCTTTTCCTGCGTGTAACGCAGAAACACAGCCGAGAAATCGTAGCGTTTGTGTTCTTCGGCGGCCGCTCCACAAAACTACTGATAGTGACATCAACTTCTTAGAGGCATCCTCCTATTGTTAAGCTCAAATTGGAGAGAAATATAGTGTCATGAGACACCTAGATAACGGCTTAGCGGTAAGCCTATTAAGCTTGATTCAAAATAAGAGTTAAGTATTATTTTTTTGACATCTCATGAAGCTTATTCCAGTGTTAGCGAATGTTTGTTAGAAAATATTGGTCCTAAAAAATATGCTGCGGTTACTAATGATGCCGCAAATGGATAGGCTACGTTAATTCCCAGTGTGACTGATATGGTCAAGACAATACAAATGAAAAATAAAAAAGAAGGTTTTGTACTATTGTCTTCTCTATGCATCACCATCAGTTACACAACCAGCATGAGGAAAATTGCTGATTACAATATAATATTGCTTTTCCCTATATTTTTGTTCTGTAAGTCGTCACAACGCAACAGGGCTTAAATACATAGTTAGCGGCGAAAATTTGCGACGCAGTATTGATGTCTTCGGGGGAAACAGAGTTATTATTCAGCGTGGAGTATAGCGTTTATGTTCAAGAAGAAAAACAACAATAAAAAAAGTAGGAACCCTTCCTATTGTGGTGCACGCTGTCCAGGTCATTCATCCGTTGGTGGGGTTCGGCAGAATCTTTCTTTTTTCTAGCAGGGCAGTAGGCTCAATCCATCGCCTACCAGACACAATGAAAAGTGAAACCTCGCCTAACGCAGGCCCGAAGGAAAGAAAAAAATAAAAGTAGTGTGAGACGACGGTCAAGCCGAAAGACTCTTCTTTATTTATCTCGAGCCTGAGCCCCGCTACGCAGACGCAAGTGGTGATGATGAGTATTTACAGGTGAGAGGATGAAGCATATGAATAATGCTCACACTAATTTCCCCGCGCGCTGAAGCGGCCAGCCTGGCCGCGACTTAGACTGGGGATAGACGTCGAACGAAAGGCTTCAGACGCGAAACGTGGACTATCTCGGAACCACGGCAGCGACGGTCGGAAGAAACCTCAACGGGAGTAACGCGATAGTTGACAGGAGATGTTTGTTCAATAACTACGTAGGGTCCAAGGAATCGCGATTGAAACTTCTCACATAGTCCGGGGGCACGAGTAGGCGTCCAAAGGAGCACTTCGTCACCAGGACGGAAAGACAAGTCACGATGAGAGCTGTCATACCGCTGCTTGCGGTCGTGTTGACTGGCTTCTGTACTGAGCCGAGCAAGTTGGCGACAATTTTGAAGTCTCGAGACGAACTGTTCCGGCATAGTTGTAGAATTGTCTTAGAATAACAGAGAGCTGAGCTAGTTGGTACGTATTCATTCTAAAAAGAGACAGGGCGTGCAAACACGGACACAAGAAAGAGATCAGGACACCACAAACGCCGACTCTGCACAGCGGCACAAATCTTACCTAGCTTATTGGCAGCCGTGAAAACAACATTAACGCCGTATCTACTTCCTACTTTCTTTAGCCTGTGAGATATGCAATGAATGTACGGAATACCTACGACACGCTTCTTCCTATCGCTTTCTGCAACCATGCTCGGACTTAACACAATAGACTTCTTTAAACGCTCAGCGACCGTGGCCACTGCATCACGAGGATACCCTACATCTAAAAGACGCGTAACCTGTGCGCTAAAGCTATCACTCATTTTGTGCTCACACGACTTGGTGAGGGCTGACTTAAGGCAAGACATGGCGATGCCGTTTTTTACAACCTTCGAGTGCTTCGACGAAAAATTTAACAGCGGTTTGGAAGATCTAGGAGAATACTGCCAGCACACGTGGTTCTTCTGGAACGTTAAGGAAATGTCTAGAAATTGTATTCCATTATTCTGAGGCACCTCTTTAGTGAAGCTCAGCCCTCCTCCATTTAATTCAAATTTTTCGCTCACGGAAGTTACCACCTTTTCAAAGTCCTCATCACTACAAAAAATCAAGTAGTCGTCCACATAACGAAAAACCTTAATAACCGAATTACCTAAGGCGCCTTCCAAAAGATTGTCAATCTTGCTAAGGTATAAATCACTAAGAACCGGAGCAACCTTAGAACCAATACATATCCCTGATTTCTGCACATAAACGCCTTCCTTCCAACCTACCAGCGTCGACTTTAAATACATGGAAAGGATTTCTAGAAATGCCCCGGTAGAAACACCACATTTATCGGTGAAAACCGTCTGGTCGCTTTGTTCGTTAATACATTCATTAACACATTTTAACAAGTCCTTATGCGGCAAAGAATAATATAGGTCTTCAATATCCATACTAAAAGCTTTACAACAGCCGGGGTTCTCCTCTGAGAGGAACTGAACTAGCGCCTGAGAATTACGCATACGAAAAGGGTCTGAAAAACTCAGAGAGGTTAAGCAGTTCTGCAAATAACTAGATACAGCGACTTGCCAGGTGCCTTGCTCTGAAACGATTGCTCGAAACAGAATCTCGTTCTTATGTGTTTTGGCTGAAAAAAACAATTCTAAAGTAAGTTATTTAGCCTTCTTGACATTACAAGCTATTCTCTCAAGATTATGTCTTAACAAAAGGTCGACAGCACGTTGCCTAACTACCGATGGCTTAAGTTTTACCGTCCTAAAATTCTTTTCTATGGCTGTTAATGCTTTTTCTGAGAACAAACTGTCCGGCATAATTACAAAATACCCTTCCTTATCTGAAATTACTGGCCCGAGTTCTTCTCGACACAGTAATTACCAAAGGCCGGATAGGATCAGAACATTTGAGATGCATATTAGAACCCTTGATGCTAGCAACGCAGTCTGAAATGCAGTGGGAACGCTCTTCTTCAGAAACAAGTCTAGTGATTGTACGCGGCAAACTTAAAACGTCTATTGGTTTCAGGTTCGGCTTAAACAGTATTTAGGACCTAAGGCTAGGGTTTTGCAGTGACTATCATCTAAGGCAGCTCCTCCAAGGACTAGCAAGTTATTTTGCGGTGAAACAGTAGAAATAATCTTCCTCTTACATGGTTGAAGTTCTCGAAGTTTTACCCTCCATATGAATTCCGCATGCTGGCGTTTGTGGTGTCCTGATCTCTTTCTTGTGTCCGTGTTTGCACGCCCTGTCTCTTTTTAGAGTGTAGAATTGTCGGTTGGAGTGCGTAAGAATGAAGCGTCGATCGTGAATGTCGCCGAACGGCCGTAAACTAGGTAGAACTGCGAGTACCCAGTAGTGCGTTGGATGGCGGTATTATGAGCAAACGTCACAAATGGTAAGATTGTGTCCCAGTTGTCATGAGCGGGCCCAATATACATGGATATCATATCAATTAGTGTGTGGTGGAATCGCTCTGTTATGCCATTGGTTTGAGGGTGGTATGCTGATGTGGTCTTGTGAACTGTGCCGCAAGTTTTAAGCATTTCTTCAATCACTGTAGACAGAAAAGTCTTGCCGCGATCGCTCAAGGGGACGCGGGGCGCACCATGCCGTAAGACAATGGCTTCGAGAAAGAAGGTGGCCACGTCAGAGGCAGAACTAGAGCGTAGAGGAGCGGTCTCTGCGTACCGCGTGAGATGGTCAACGGCTGTTACGATCCATCGATATCCTGTGGACGTTACGGGAAGAGGTCCGACCAGGTCCATTCCAACAATGGCAAAAGGTTCCTCGGGACAGGGTATTGGATGTAACAAGCAGCAGGAGGTGAAGTCGGCCGCTTGCGCCGTTGACATAGTGCGCAAGAAGAGACGTACTTTGCAATCGAAGTGGAGAGACCAGCCAGAAGAAGCGGCTCCTTATGCGGCTGTAGGTTTTATGGAATCCCAAGTGGCCAGCAGATGGGTTCGTCGTGGAAGGCCTCAAGGATCTGCGTACGAAGCGAGCGTGGAAGTACGGGAACCCACCGGTGTCCATCATCATTGTAAACGTACCGGTGCAGCAACGTTGTTTTCAAGCTCGAATTGCCTGAGTTGTCGGCGCAACCTGGCATTAGGCGGTGGAGACATTCCGCAGAGTCGTTGAATAATGCGATGGCAGTAAGGGTCTTGCTGTTGACAGGAGGCCAGCTGCGTGTGGCGATTGTAAGGAAGCGGGCCACCAACCGTTAATGCCGATAACGTAAGTGGACGCGTAGCGACTTCATCGTGGGAGGAGGAATGAAGAGGCTTGCACGGATATGTTCGTGGCAGAGGGCAACGAGAGAGGGCATCGGCATCTTGGTGTTTTTTCCCAGATTTGTAAAGGACGTCAAATGAATACTCCTGTAGACGGAGCACCCAGTGGCCGAGGCGTCCGGACAAATTCTTAAGTGATGACAACCAGCATAGCGCGTGGTGGTTTGTAATTACGGTAAAATGGCGTCCGTAAAGATATGGGCGGAATTTCTGTACGGCCCAAATTACAGCCAAGCATTCCTGCTCTGTGATGGAGTAGTTTTGTTCAGCAGTTGTGAGCAGGGTTGCCAATAGTGGCTACTTTTCGCCAAATTGGCGAATTTGAGAGGCCCGTGGCGACCTAAATTTATGAATGGCGACAAGGCGAATTTTTGGCGATTTTCAGCTTAGGTCTCCACTGAGAACAAATAAAGTAACAGCGCGAATGAAACAAGGACGACAAAGGAACGAAGACCACGGGACAAGCGCTGTTACTTTATTTGTTCCAAGTATGAACCAACTAGCCCACATCAAGTTGTTACTGTCTCCACTGAGTTATGCATCCTAAGCTCAGTGCCTTCCCAACGAATGAGCGGCACTATTCTCTGTATTTTTCTGGGTTTTGAGGTGCACATTACGCGCCGTTCTGTATGTCCGTCCTGTAACTCGTGTGTATCTCCTCAATTCATCTAGATGCTTCTAACTCAATTCATCTAGATTCATCTAGATGCTACAGAGCTTCGCTAAAGTTTCGCTTCTGAAGGGGCTAGATGACGGGTTGGTCGTGTGTTCCGGCCATTTGTTCCGCCAAAGCTCCAACTGTTCTGAATAGCTTGGCGACTTATTCACTGCTGCATTATCCCCTAATCGAGCTCGTATAGCGAAGATGGGCGGATATGCGGGTGTTCGTGCAATAAAAATTATTTATTCAGGCATTTTCTGCTGTTCTCGGTGAGCGTGTGCATTGAAAACAATTGCTATATAACATTTTACAATGTCTACCTGTTCAATTATAACGTACTGGATTGACGCGGGTAGATATAAGTGATTATATATAAAAGGGACAGTGGCGTCCGGTATCATATTAGTTCACACTGAAAGGTATAAGACTCACTAATGAACGATACCTGTAAGAATTCTGTCTTACTACTTTCAATAAACCTGTTAATCCTTTTTTTTTTTCATATGAGGGGATGTAAAGCTGTCTACAAACAACGCCTTCGCGGCTTTCGCCTAAGGTTTACCACACTTTTACCTTTGAAACGAGCGGACAGGGACGGAAGGATATCATGAGCGTTTTATCCTTTCATACTTGCGCCTCCGCGCACATCTTGCGGCTAGTCGGAGAACCAGGTGCACCAAGCACTCCCATGGTGAAGGGGCGATGCGCATGGTATTGAGAAATGTCAATATACTTTAAGGGCTTTGAATGGCATTGTATTCTACGGGGCTATACATCAGTGGAAGTTCTTATTACTAGGATATGCCGCACATATCTAGAATGGCGACTTTTTTGGCGAAATTTGTAAAAAAAATGGCGACTTTTGGCGACTTTCTGCTCGTCGTTTGGCGACATTTACTCGAAAGTCAGTGGCAACCCTGGTTGTGAGTGCGCGGCTGGCGTAGGCAACGACTCTTTCTCGACCAGTTGCGTCACGCTGTAGGAGGACGGCACCGATGCCATGCCCGCTAGCGTCGGTGTGTAGACAAGTAGGGGCGTGCTCATCGAAATGACAGAGGACGGGGTCAGATGTCAGTGCCGCCTTGAGGGTGTCAAAAGCGATGTCGCATTCGGTTGTCCAAGTGAAACCTGTGCCCGACGTCAGCTGTTTGTGCAGGGGCGACGCGATGGAGGCGAAGTCGTGGATGAAGCGGCGAAAATACGACGCGAGGCCGAGAAAACATAGTAACTGCTTTTGATTTTCAGGGCACGGCATTCACCTTGTCAGGATCGGGACGAACACCATCTTTGCTAACAAGGTGGCCCAATACGATGATGCTCTTTCTGGCAAAATGACATTTTTTGTATTGAGTTGAAGCCCAGCGTTAGAAATGCACGTCAAAACTTCGTCCAATCGCTCGAGATGCTGGCGGAAAGTGGAAGAAAAAATAACGATGTCATCAAGATAACATAAGCAGGTCTTCCACTTCAGGCCACGAAGAACCGTGTCGATCATACGCTCAAACGTTGCCGGAGCGTTGCATAAACCGAAGGGCATTACATTGAACTCATAGAGGCCATCGGGTGTTGCAATGGCCGTCTTGTCCCTGTCCACTTCATGCATAGGTATTTGCCAATACCCTGATCGAAGATGAAGGCTGGAGAAATATTCAGCGCCCTGAAGGGAGTCGAGGGCATCGTCAATTCGCGGCATCGGATATACATCTTTGCGCGTGATCTTATTGAGAGCTCGATAATCGACGCAAAATCGTACCGAGCCGTCCTTCTTCCGGACGAGCACAACAGGCGACGACCAAGAACTGGACGATGGCCGAATGATGTCGCGTTTCAGCATGTCAGCGACGTTGTCCTTGATGATTTTACGCTTTGCAGAGGAGACGCGGTATGGTCGGCGGCGCACAATGGAATTGCCCTCGATTTCAATGCGGCGCACGGCGACGGAGGTGCGACCCAAAAGCTTGGAGTGGATGTCAAAAGAAGCACTGTGTTTTCGAAGTAGAGCTAAGAGATCTTCCTTTTGCGCCGCAGGGAGATCAGGGTTGATGGTGGCTGTTAGAGCAGTGGTTGTCGCATGGTCGTTGATAGTAGTAGGCGACGGTGGTGGATCTGTGTGAAGAGGCATCAGGACAAGAGGTTCTGTGTCAGCAAAGCAGGCCACAACGCTACCTTGGGGCAGGACAAGTGGTGAAGATGTAGGATTACGTGCAGTGACCAACGCTCTGCTGTCATGAAACCTGACCAAGCTAGGCGCAATGACAATTCCTCGGAATATCCAGCGATCGCATGGAGCGAGAAACACATCACCATTAACGATGGTATCGGACGTCAACTTCAGAACATTCTCGTCGCCAGGTGGAATGGAGCAATCGACCGCCGTGAGGAAACACAGTTTGCGAACATCGTCATGAGATGAAAATTCCGTGTCCGTCATATGAACGACTCGCTGTTGACAAGATATCACGGCCGACGCTGAGGAGAGAAAGTCCCATCCCAAAATTAGTGTGTGCGTACATGACGGCAAGACGAGAAACTGAATGTGATGAAGTATGCCGTCAATGAAAACTCGCGCTGTGCACACACCAATAGGCCGAACAAGAACTGCATTGGCACACCGAAGGGGAGGGCCAGTATACGGGGTTTTTACCTTTCGCAAGCGAGAGCACAGTTCGATACTAATAACGGAAAGTGCTGCCCCCGTATCTACCAATGCTTCAGTCCATACACCTTCAGCACATACTAACAGTACATTTGAGGGCCGCTGCGGAGGAGTTTGACTTAGCCCGAACAATGCAGCTTCCCCTCCCAAAGCTGCACAATTTAGTTTTCCGGGCGACGGCCCGGGGCCGAAGTAGCTGGTCGAAGGGGAGAAGAGGAGCGGCGCATGGGTGATGGAGAGCGGCGACGCGGAAAACGGGAAGCAGCGGCTCCGTTGAGGCTCTGCGGAGATGCAGAACGACGTTCGTAAGCTTGGTAGGGGCGACTGTATTGTGGAACCGGAGCGGGAAACTCGTCTCGTTCATTGTAGTCGTAACCCCGTCTTTCGTCCTGTTGACGGCGTCGGCAAAACCGGGAAATATGTCCACGGACTCCACAGTAGTAACATACTGGTCGAGGTGGGCGCCAGGCGTTGGGAGAGGGAAGCGACGCTCGTGGTGACAAAGCATTCACGGAACCGTGCATTGTGGGCGCGTGGGATGGTATCTGTTGAGGAGGCGCTAGGGCCGCAACCTGGGCGTAAGTTGGTGTCGGTACGGGGTCGTGCCTGGGAATTTCCGTACACCTCATGGCAACAAGTTCTTCTCGGACGATGTTGCGGAGGCTGCTGCCCGGAGATGTCGTACGGAGCTCAAGAGGGTACGACATAGCCTGTGCTTGGAGTTCCTCTCGTATGATGGAACGAATCAAGCTGCGCAGCTCGGTGTCAGTGGTTGTGCTCAGATGAGATGTGTCAGGCTGCAAACGGAGCAGATGGAGCTCATCAAGGCGCTGACACGTGGCGACGATTTCCGAGACGGTAGTGGGGTTCTGCACTGCAAGGGCGTTGAATGCCGTAGCGCCAATTCCTTTAAGCAGGTGGCGCACCCTGTCCGTCTCCGTCATTGAGCTGTTCACGCGGCGACAAAGGGCGAGGACGTCTTCTATGTAAGAAGTGTATGACTCTCCGGTTTGCTGGACACGCTCCGCTAATTTCTTTTTCGCGATGTCGGAGCGGATTGAACGGTTCGCGAAAATTTGTCGTAGCTGGTGCTTAAAGGAGGTCCAATCGACGAAGTCCAACTCGTGGTTGAAAAACCAAGTCTTGGCTACACCCGTCAGGTAGAAGGCGACACGTGTAAGTTTTGCAGGGTCGTGCCAGTGGTTGAGTGCACTGACGCGGTCGTACTGCTCCAGCCAGTCTTCGACGTCGTCACCACGAAGGCCAGCGAACACCGGTGGATCCTTCTGAGGGGTGGTAACCAAGCAGGAAGGGGTTCCTGACAGGGCAGGTGTCGTGGATGGTCCAGCGTTGGAGTTCTCGTCGTGCGACATTGCCGATGTCTCCGAGTTCAAACGGCGACCTGAATGGAGCTCCAGGGGTGTAGTGAAGTGGAAGGCGTAGCGCCACCGGTAGAGCCAGAGGACTGAGGAATCGTACAGCACAATCCACCACTTGTGAGACGACGGTCAAGCGGAAAGACTCTTCTTTATTTATCTCGAGCCTGAGCCCCGCTACTCAGACGCAAGTGGTGATGATGAGTATTTACAGGTGAGAGGATGAAGCATATGAATAATGCTCACAGTAGGCGTACCGACTTCGGAAAGTAAAAAAAAAATAATGGGCAGCTCATATTTCGTCTTCGAAACAAGGGAGTGCTACCAAGCCAGAAAACGTTAAAGGGGTTGCGGGAAAGTCATAGCAATGTTCGCTAAGCAGTCACGACATCTATCGCTTGCATGAGCGCAACCGAAATGTGCAGTTCGATTACGCCCATGCAAGCCTACTTTTAGATGCAAGAAAACTTACTTCGTCATCGGAATCGACGACTGATGGCTGATGACAACTATAGTTGTCATCAGCCATTTTGGTACAAAATCTCGTGACGACACTGTTCGTCAACTGGAGGTAAAGCTTAAAATCCTCCCCTTGCTATCATTGCACGAAAATGCGATAAGATACAGATTCCTTGAAGAGAGATTCGCTCATTAGTCAATATAAAACACGGTGGTCATAACAATGATGATGTCCGTGGTGGCGTTCGGAGTGTTCAGCACGTGTATAACACGCAGTCAAGTTTTATACGCGTCTAGAGAAAAGAAAACTGCGCATTATAAAACTAACTCGTTACACTGATCATTGTAGAGTACCAGAAAATAACTTTTTTTACAGACACACTGCAACTATCGGCAAATCATGATAAACCTATTCGTAATTTGAGATGTTCCAAAAAAAAGTAGGCACCCACCTTGCTAACTTAGTCTGTCTGGACTGATTGTTTTTTTTCCTTTGTCTTTATGGCTCTGAGCCTGCTACTTAATACCCAGTTTACGGTTCACCCGATTATCTCCGGGCCAGCTCTTCAATCATCATTTACTTCGTGGATATGGCGTGATTTTTTTTATAACGCAGAACCACAGACGTAAGGGTACAGTCGTGGGGAAGCGACTCAGTAGCGCGGGCATACCCGAACTCCTGTCAGAAAATTTGCCCATGCGACCTGAAAACTTGCTGCATATGTGTTGAATCGAAATGGAGTTGCACTCGGGGTTGTCGTCACTCCCTGAAAGGCCTCTGTCGCCACTAACAGAAGAAATTACTTGGTTATAGAAGCGTTTATGACCCAGTAATTTCATTTCCATTGCTGAGTAGAAAAAACTATACCCTTGTGCACATTGTTGCATTTGTGCAACATAGCAGCGTTCCGTCGCCAGGAACAAACTATTCAAAGATGACAACGTTTTTTGGTTATCTACACAATCTGGAGGATGTGTAGCAGAGTGTAAGAAATTCTCCAGTGTTTTATCGTGTTCAGAAATGCGTTTATAATTGGCAAAAGATACCTGCATCACTGAAAATGCGCGCACGCGGCGTGTGCGATGGATTTTTTGGAAATAGTTGCGCGGGATGAGCACAGATGGCAGCACAAGACGGCGTGTTTTTCGAAGCAACTTTGCGTCAATGGAACATCGTGTACAGGCAGCTCCGAATGGTTTTTTCATTTGTTTTGATCACCATTTATTGTAATGCTTCGTAAATGCAACAAGGTACAGCGAAGCGTTAAATAAAAAAAAAGAAACAGTCGTCCCGATATACTGTTTCAAAATAACATTTCATTTCTCCTCCTCCTTCCTTGAACAAAATCAATTCTCCTTCGCTAAGCGGCAGCTACTGTGTTGTTACCACTGATATAAACGCAAGATTTCCAAGTAATTTTGCAGGCTCGCTTAAAATAAATAAAACAAAAGTACTTTCCGTACAAGCGCGCCCGGCGCTGTTGACGCTTCATTTAAGAAAAGCCCGGATAACCAGCCAGCAACTGTGCACCAGGAATAGCCTGCAGACTGCACCGCCCCTCATTTCCGGATACCTTGCTCAGCCACCATGAACAAAGTAAATGCAGCGGTGGCTTCGCGTTTGGATACCTGCCCTCTAAACACACACGCACACACAGACACACAAACGAGTTAGTCACCACGCTGAACATGCTGAACAAACAATATTTAGAAGCACTACGAGGCTAAAGGGAACAAGAATTGATGAGGACAAACTGGGAGTTGCGGCCAAGCGGCGGTTTCTTTCAACTCGGAGAGGCAAACACGGTGCCCTGGCGTAAAACCGGTCGCTGTGCCGAGTCTAGAATGCAACTTATTCACTCGTAAAGGGGTTCGCGCTGCATTAGCAGCGATGGGGATGCGTCCTCAAAAACTGAGTTAGATGCGAGAATGCATGAAAAGACGAGTAAAGTACACATCTAGCTTTGTTCAAATAAAAGTCGAGGCAAGCACAAAGTCTTTCTCCTTGCTCTTTATTTAGAACGAGGCTGGTTTGTCTTGACGGAGCATGTATGGGCATAAGTGTTATTTTCTATTTGTGTTTTGCATTTTTTATTTCTTGGCAGCCACGTTTTCACATTGGTTCTATATTGTTCCTCAAGGCAAGGAAGAAGCGCCCTTGCAGGCGACATCAGTGTACCCCGAGCTTTGTTCTTTCGGCATCCCCAGTGAATGTACAACGAACACAATTGCGGTGGTTTGGGCGTGTTTGTGTGACATGACCAATAAATTCAAAGCGCACAAACAGACGAGGACAAAAGACACGTAAGGCACAGAGGCGTTAACTTTCAACACTTTATTGAAGCCAGGGGAACATGATATATAAGGGTCCACGTGGCCTTACATGACGTTGGTGCAGGAGGCATAAAATAAGACACCATCAATGACTTCGCAGGTAACGTAATTCTTTGAAAGATAGGGCGATCGACGACTTGGCACCGCATTTATCTCCTAAATTTATCTCCAAATACTGCAGTTGTTAAACATTTTTAAGCACTTCTCCCCACATTGAACTACGTTACGGTCAGGACTGGAAGCACCAAGATCATTCCAACCATCACAGTTTCTGCAGCGAACATCCAAGAACTCTGCGCACTTTTCCCTAACATTTCGGCAATGTTCCCTGAGGCGATCACTCATACACCTCCCGCTTTGTTCTACATAGGTTTCGCCGCATGAAATAGGCAAGCTATACACGACAGATTCCGCACAATCGATGAACTTATCTTTCTGTTTCTTCCTGCAACCTGGATTGTGAGGGGAACTGGGGTTCCTCATTGTGCATAGTTTTTCAAGTTTGTCAGGAGAAGAAAAAAAAACAACTTTTACATTGCCTCAAAATAATTAATTGTTGGGCTAGGTTGTTCAACATATCTTGGTTGGGAGAGCGAAGGCTTGGAAGGAAGGACAGGACCACACAGAGCGTCTGTTCTTCGGTGTGGTCCTGTCCTTCCTTCCAAGCCTTCGCTCTCCCAACCCAGTTACATTGCCCTTCTGCCCTATCTCGTTTAAACGATGTGGCACGCTTGATTCAAATACGGGATGATAGCAAGCTTCTGCGGGCCATTAACACCCTGCAAAGCATAAGCCAGTATTGACGAACTCTTTTGGAGCAAGCTTTCAGCGACACTCACTTGTAACTGAGTGGGATAACCGGAATCAGATAGCCGGAGGGTTTGTTCGTGAAAAAATGACGCCCATTAGTTCCGTACGCGATTTATGCAACGCATTAGAAAGGCATAACTTGACGATGCCCCTCTTAACTAGTTTCGAGTGGGCGGAGTCATAAGGGAGCAATGGTTTGTTAGCACGAGGCTCGTACTTCCGGTACACCCACTTGTCACTAAATAAAAGTGTGATATCAAGAAACCTGATACAGTCATTTGATGCCATTTCATGGGTTATTTCCAACGGCGCCATGCCTGCGCGAACAAGAGTTAGCAAGTTATTGGCTAGCGATTCAAAGCAGTCAGAGCTACATTCAAGGAATATTAAGAAATCGCCCACGTATCTGCAAACATTGGTTGCTTGCGCTATCAAAGCCACAGGCACTTGGCTTTAATGAACTAGTCATCAGCCTAGCGTGGCGAGTGAGAAGCCACAGACACTTGGCTTTAATGAACTAGTCATCAGCCTAGCGTGGCGAGTGAGAAGTGTAATTTTGTTGTCGCAAAACAAAATGTATCTATTCACAACACCTTGAAATGCACGCCATACACCACGGGAATTAACTACTGCATTTACTCTCTCTACTATTCAGAGAGAGGGGGAGAGGGTAGTACTAGCTGGAGCCCCAGCTGGGGGTAGTAGCTTGGGAGTACTAGCGGGGGTTACTTGCTGTAGCGGCTGTTGAAATCTCGTTTAATGGTTTGATTGAAATCTCGTTTAATGGTTTGATTGAAATCTCGTTTAAATAGTTATTGATGAATGTGGTAATATCTTTTCGTGCACGAGAGCTGATTGACATGGTACTGTAGCTTTAGAAGTGAATCCCGAAAACTCTTAGAACACACGTATGCCGCCCAAAAATTTTGAAAAGGTATATATAAAAAAGAAGGAATTGCCTTAGACCGTCTGCTTACCCATTGGTTAAACGCTGACTACTTATTACTAAAAGGGGTCATGAACCACTTTTCCAAGTAATGATCTAATGACCTCAGTATCGGAGTTTACTGCCTCCCGAATCGATTGCCGCAAACATTTCTCGAATCCGTCAAGAATGAGCGGAGTTACGAGGGTTTGGCGCACGCTCTCAGCGCTCTCTCTCTTTTCTCGTGCCGACGAGCGCACTGGAAGCTACATAGGGAGGGATGTCACGGGGGAAAGAAGTTACGTCAGCGCGCGTCATGAAACGCGATCGCTCTCCCGCTGTGATTCGCGTGTGCGAGTGCGGCTACCATGTACTGAGGAGTGCGGCGCCGGCAAGTGGCGGCACCCCGTGGCAAGAAACGCATCTGATCCGAACGCCGCTCTCGATTTACGTCGGG